>NC_069505.1:164155603-164193103 GCF_027579735.1 Bombina bombina | reverse complement strand
TCTAGCTAAAATAAATACAAATTGACCTGTAAAATAAAACCTAACCTAAGTTACAATAACACCTAACACTACACTACAATTAAATAAATGAACTCAATTAAATACAATTAAATAAATTTAAATTAGCTAAATCACAAATAAACAAACACTAAATTACAGAAAATAAAAAAAACAAATTACAGATCTTTAAACTAATTACACCTAATCTAATAGCCCTATCAAAATAAAAAAAGCCCCCCTAAAATAAAAAAAAACCTTAGCCTAAACTAAACTATCAAAAAACCCTTAAAAGGGCCTTTTTTGCAGGGCATTGCCCCAAAGTAATCAGCTCTTTTACCTGTAAAAAAAATATACAAACAATCCCCCAACAGTAAAACCCACCACCCACACAACCAACCCCCCAAATAAAATACTGACTAAAAAAACTAAGCTCCCCATTGCCCTTAAAAGGGCATTTAGCTCTTTTGCAGACCCAAAGCCCTAACCTGAAAAATAAACCTACCCAATACACCCTTAAAAAAATCCTAACACTAACCCCCGAAGATTCACTTACCGGGATAAGTCTTCATCCAAGCAGCAAGATGGGTCCATCTTCAAGACATCTGATGCGGAGCATCCTCTTCAAACGACAAATGATCCAATCAGCCAATAGGATTGAGCTTGCATTCTATTGGCTGATTGGAACAGCCAATAGAATGCCAGCTCAATCCTATTAGCTGATTGCATCAGCCAATAGGAATTTTTCTACCTTAATTCCGATTGGCTGATAGAATTCTATCAGCCAATCGGAATCTAAGGGACGCCATCTTGGATTACATCACTTAAAGAGATATTCATTATGAAGAAGCCGTCGTTTGAAAAGGATGCTCCGCGTTGGATATCTTGGCGATGGACCCACTCTGGAAGGATGAAGATAGAATATGCCATCTGGATGAAGACTTCTGCCCATCTGGAGGACCATTTCTGCCCGTCTGAAGGAACACTTCTGCCGGCTTCATTGAGGACATCTTGCCGCTTGGATGAAGACTTCTCCTGGTAAGTGAATCTTCAGGGGTTAGTGTTAGGATTTTTTTTTTAGGTTATGGCTTTGGGCCTGCAAAAGAGCTAAATGCCCTTTTAAGGGCAATTCCCATCCAAATGCCCTTTTCAGGGCAATGGGGAGCTTAAGTTTTTTTTAGTTAGTATTTTATTTGGGGGGTTGGTTGTGTGGGTTGTGGGTTTTACTGTTGGGGGGGTTGTTTTTTGTTTTGTTTTTTGTTTTTTTGGTTTTTTTTACAGGTAAAAAAGCTGATTACTTTGGGGCAATGCCCCGCAAAAGGCCCTTTTAAGGGCTATTGATCATTTAGTTTAGGCTAGGGTTTTTTTTTATTTTAGGTTGCTTTTTTTATTTTGTTAGGGCTATTAGATTAGGTGTAATTAGTTTAAAGATCTGTAATTTGTTTTTTATTTTCTGTAATTTATTTCTTTTTTTGTAATTTAGCTAATTTAATTTATTTAATTGTATTTAATTTAGTTAATTTATTTAATTGTAGTGTAGTGTTAGGTGTTAGTGTAACTTAGGTTAGGTTTTATTTTACAGGTAAATTTGTATTTATATTAGCTAAGTAGTTATTAAATAGTTAATAACTATTTATTTAATAATTATTCTACCTAGTTAAAATAAATACAAACTTGCCTGTAAAATAAAAATAAACCCTAAGCTAGCTACAATGTAACTATTAGTTATTGTAGCTAGCTTAGGGTTTATTTTATAGGTAAGTATTTAGTTTTAAATCGGAATAATTTAGTTAATTATAGTAATTTTCTTTAGATTTATTTAAATTAAGGGGGTGTTAGGGTTAGGGTTAGACTTAGATTTAGGAGTTAATACATTTAATATAGTGGCGGCGACGTTGGGGACAGCAGATTAGGGGTTAATAAGTATAATGTAGGTGGTGGCGATTTTAGGGGCAGCAGATTAAGGGTTAATAATATTTAACTAGTGTTAGCGAGTCAGGAGTGCAGCGGTTTAGGGGTTAATATGTTTATTATAGTGGCAGAGATGTCCAGAGCGGCAGATTAGGGGTTAAACCTTTTATTATAGTGTTTGCGATGCGGGAGGGCCTCGGTTTAGGGGTTAATAGGTAGTTTATGTGTGTTGGTGTACTTTTTAGCACTTTAGTTATGAGTTTTATGCTACAGCGTTGTAGTGTAAAACTCATAACTACTGACTTTAGAATGCGTTAGGAATCTTGGAGGTAGAGGGTGTACCACTCACTTTTTGGCCTCCCAGGACAGACTCATAATACCGACGCTATGGAAGTCCCATAGAAAAAAGGGTTTACAAAGTTTACGTAAGTCATTTTGCAGTAAGGCCAAAGAAGTGTGCGGTGCCCCTAAACCTGCAAGACTCGTAATAGCAGCGGTAGTGAAAAAGCATCATTAGGACCTGCTAACGCTGCTTTTTCATCTTAACGCAAAACTCGTAATCTAGCCGCTAGTGTTTATGGAAAGCAGACTGGCGATTCTCCACCCGCTTCTCCTGCTGTAGTTAGCAGATCTATGACAAATCTGTGTTCCTCCAATCATCAATGATTGGAGGAAGCTGGATTCGTCATCGCTGTGCTAACAGCAGTTGCTGGGGGCGGTGGATTGCCAGTCTGCTTTCTATAAAGAATAGGTAAGTATTTTAAAAAAGAAGCTTCAATTAAAAGTTTAATGAATGAAAGTGCCCCTGATTTTAAAAATACTTTAAGATACCGGGCACTTTATTAAACTTTACGTTTACTTTAAGTCTAATTTTGACTTTACTGTCCCTTTAATTTCAAGTGGTTGCACTTAAACATTTTCTTTGGCTACTACATAATTATGTAATAGAGAATCTTCATGACGGGTACATTGCATTTCTGAGAAAACCAGCCTGCAAGGACAACACTGTATAAGTACCGACTGTGAGCTGTAGCAGAGCCCTCTATACACAGCAAAGTGTGACTGATGGCATTATGCTGCATAGCTCCCCTTTATTTGTGCTCCTTTCCACTTAAATTCTTAGTTAAAATGTAAATTGCAGAGTTTTTTTATTCAATGATTAGTGTGTGAGGCTTGTATTATAACCCATAATAACTTTATGATACATGATTACTAAAAATATAAACTAATCTTTAAATAGAATTAAAAGATAATAAAAGGTATAATTTATATAAAATGTATAATTAATATAGCAAACAACATTGAAGCAAAAAAATAAATAAATATAGAATTAAATTGAAACACATAAATGCTATATTTTGTAAATTGAACGTAAAAATAACAAATGAAACCTTGCTAATATAATGAGATCACGAGAGCATGCCATTAATATTATGTATAAGCTAGTAGGAGGAAAATTGTGTTTCATATATTAAAACAAACCATTGCTAAGTAACTAAATATATCAGCCTTAAATCCACTTGTCTAGAAGTAGGTGTTAATTGAATTAAAATGTGGTTATGCATCTTTTTTTTTTTTTTAACAATTTCATAGAGCTGAGAGTTATCTTACAAAATGTCATACATATGTTTGCAAATATACTGTATATAGTTAGTAAACCCTTTATCCAAACTGCTTGGGACCAGAAAATGTTTGGATTTCGGAATAGTTTGGATTTTAGAATATTTGTATATTTGCATCTGTAAAATGGGACTGCTTAGAGAGATCGGACCTAAGGGCCGATTTATCAAGGCCCGAATGCATCTGTATCCGCGTGAGCCGGAAACAGGAGTTAAGAAGTAGCAGTCTTAAGACAGCTGCTCCTTAACTCGTCCGCCACCTCTGATGCGGCGGACAGCAATCAGCCCAATCGGATACGATTGGGTTGATTGAAACCAGCCGCTAGCAGTGAATGTGCAGGGGGCGGCATTGCACAAGCATTTCCCGAGAAATGCTTGGTGCGGCGGACATGATCCGCTACAGCGGATCATGTCCGCTCGCACTTTGATAATTCGGCTCCCATGTGTAAAGAACAATATATATTACAGCTCATACATAGAGCCCAAAGATAGCTCTGATAAAATGCTGTGTGGGCGTGAAATGTGTCAGCTGTCAGCGCTGAGTTTTTCTGTGTGCTGTGCCCATGATATACATGTTTATTATCTCTACTCGAATAAAGCTTACTTATGCATATGGAGTTTTGGCGTCCTCCACAACTTCTCTACCAGTCTGACTATGTGTTATGTTTTGAGGGCGTGAGAGAGCCCAGACAGCGAGAGAGGAAGGCGAATTGCTGGTTTTACTAACGCCGGCGAATAGGGGAGGACACACTCCAAGAGTGTCTACACGCCATTGTGTGCGCATATTACAGTAAACTACTCACTTGTCCGTTCGAGAAGATGAACTTCGGTTACAAACAGTGAGTAACTAGTATATGCGGTGATATGGCGGTAAGTTGTCTTCTTCTTTTTATACTAATTGTATTTGCACTAAGTATGGACACAATGAGAATACTCATGGGTATTGCTATATAAGCTATTTGGAGTAGAATGGAGTAATGCTGTTCACGTTTACCAAGTTACCCTGTTTAATATTTGTTCACGCTACCTGTTGTTACCTTATTGCTCTGTGTATCATTTTTTTTTTTTTTTTTTTTATTGAGACAAAACTTTTGGCATACACAATAAACTTTACAGCTTTATACAGTTGTTCTCCAAGAAAACTTATCAAAACATCATAAGAGCGCAGAAATAAAACACACATAATGAGCAATATATGTTATCGCAAAAGTGGAAAACTCAGGATGTATACTATAAACGCATAAAAGGAGAGCATTAACTGCTCACTGAATTACACATTTGATGTAAAGTATAATACAATTTAAGATAATACTAGCCAACAAGAAAAGCTAAGCCCTCAATTACATGCAGGAGGTCTCTCTTGGGCCTCTCATCATCTGGAATACTGATAGTTTCAGAGAGCTACTTGGTTTATAGGAGACCACTTATGGATCTCATTAGTGAAGCCTCAAGATTTTTGTTATTTAACTATGCTTATAAATGTAGAGTAGATACGTTCCTTTAATAGAAAGGGTAAAAACCATGTTCATTATACAACTGCAAAGGAACTACATAATCTAAATTTGTATAAGTAACTGAAATGGTTAAGGAAGGCACAAAGTAGTTTAGCCCGCATTCCTGCATGTCAGATAAGATATAAATAGTAATATAAAACTCACCAACACGCAATTAAAGTTTGTTCAGGGGATTTCCTCATAGAGCAAAGAGTGTAACTAAGGAGCAAGCGCAGATATTTATGGACAGGGGAAAACAAGCTTCATTTATAAGTCCTTGTGGGGAATATGAAGGCCATCATCATAGCCAAAGTGTGTAAGATAAGATGCGCTCTCGCCCTCTAGGAGGGCTACAGTTTGAGTATTGACCAAAGATTACAGAATGTGAACTTCAGCTGGGGACAGGGGACTAAGTGAGTTAGTAGGCAGCAGTAAGAGGGTAGCTCTGGCTAGAGTAAGGGGTATATTTAAAAAAAATAGGCTACAGCTGCAGGGTAGGTGGTGATAAATTCCTATATGTAATCTCCACACAGTAGTTGATAAAAGTTTCTGAACAGGTTAATCTGAGATATGCTGTTTATAGATTTAATACCCTATCCTTGATGACTTAGTTAGCACATTCTCAAAGTCCAAGTCTCATACAGTCCTTACTACCACTAGGATTAATATATGTATACATAGCTAAAGGAACAGGACTAACAAGGTTTGTAGAACTTAAACGAAATGAGAATGTTCCTTCTCAATGAAAAAATAACAAGCATGGCAGTGCAAAAAAATAAAAAAATAAAAATAAAAGTATATTAGGAATATTGGTGCTAGAGCAGGACCAGCCCATATAAAACTCCATGTCATCATATCTGCAAGGGGACATACAGCAGAGCCAAGCATAGATAATACATATTAGTGCAGTGCAAAATTAAGATCTTATTGATTCTCTTGTCAAGGGAGCATCAAGACAGGGTATACAATATAAATTGAAAGGCAATGCACAGAAACACAGCCTAAGTACAAAACATTACAGTCTTAGTAAAACTTTTAGATGTCCAAACGATATACGGCACATGAATTGAAAGCTACCTTCAAGCCCTTATCTAAACTTTAAACGATGTACATACTATGGGCTGAAAGTCAGTAACTGATAGTCTAGTAATATGCCTGCAAGGGGCTAAGAGCCAATATGGTAATATAAGATAACCCTATAATTACCCCAACTTCTGCGTACGCCCAAGCCCAGCAGAGCTCCATCTTTACCCCTAATAGAACATTATCAGAGTCCCACTGCAGAAGCAATGAAGTCCTGTGTAACAGCATGTGCAAGTTTAAGTACCTTGCTGAGTTCATGGTTGCAGTCGATGTGCCCAATCACCAGAGACCCACAGAACGGACCTGAGAGCCCAGATGCAAAGGGCAAACAAGCCACCCGGATGCCACACAAGATATATAGGGATACGGTAGAAAAACGGGTGAATCTCTCACAGAGCCGGTTGTAGCCGTTTCATACCCTGGAGGAGCAAACGGACTGTCATCAACATCGGAGGAGAGAGTTCAGCGTGAAGTCCGTGGCCTCCATTATCATGCTCTGCTTTCTGGTGAGTAAACTTTGACGTGCTGTACCCTTCATCTCCTCTGTCCTGTGGCGCTTCATACAAAGGTACCTTCTGGATAGTAGTGTAGAGCTGGAGCGGTCCGTTAGGACTCTGCAGCTCCTTCGCCACTCCAAGTTGCGCCGCCATCTCTGTGGGTTCGAGTACCCGATCCCCCACCAAAGTTTCAAAGGCAGGACGTGGACGCTGGGGCCCCAAAGCGATACCACTCCTGCCTTCCCGGTCGCAACCTCCAGGCTGTATGGGTGAGTGACTCAGGCATGTTTCATTCCGGCTGGTCGCTGAATAAAGGTTGTCCGCCAAAGCAGCATGGTGAGAGGCAAGCAAGCTGCGTAGCTCATCCATAAAATTTAAGGGAATCTCCATGCCAGTTGCGTGTTAGTAGATGCTAGGCAGTAATGAGGGGGATGACTCTTTTTATTCATACAGTGCCTTTATGGAGTAGGAATATGCAGTGTCTTGCGGGGTATCACTGCTTCTTAACGACAGGGCTAGTTAGCATCCTGTCCGGGGGTAAAGATGGAAGGCCGCAACCTTTGAAGCACTCCGGTGAGCGTAATATTGCCTCAAATCAAAAGAAAGTAGTATATTAACAAAGAGCTTGCAGTACTATAAAGTCTTGTTCACAATATGAAGTCAGTGAGTTAGTTGAAAGTGGATTTTGCTTAGATTTGTGGCAGGAGATGAAGGAGCTGTAAATCTTGCGACCTGTCATGGCCGCCACCCGGAAGTTCCCCCCTCTGTGTATCATTTTTAATACTTTTGCATACATATTAGCATAAGAAATATAGTATAAGCAGAAATGTATTGTTGTTTTAAATAAATACAGGCTATATTTTGCATTTTAGAACGCACAAAAAAAAAGACGCAGATACAGAGAATTTTTGACTTACTGGTGGGGAAAATGTTAACTTTTAATAATTTTTATTTTTAAAAATATTAATAATGTTTTGTTTATCTGTATATTTACAGAATGTCATTTTGGTGCTACCAACTCTGCAAATGGTTTAGCAAATAGTTAAAGTACTGCTTTATTATTATTATTATTATTATTATTATTATTGTAAAGCGCCAGCAGATTCCGCTGCTTGGGAGCTTCATAGAACTGTATAAATACTGCTGCTGATTTGCTCGGTGGGCATGTCTGTTTAGGAACAGCAACTCTCTCTGGCCCCTGAGAGATATTTTAACATTTTATTAACCTCTTTGTTGTGCCAGAGTGCTACATGCTTGCGCAAGCAGGCCTGAAACGCTGATTAAAGGAATATTTAACCCACATTCAGAGGTGGCGGACGAGTTAAGGACCGCTGCTTCTTAACTTATGTTTCCAGCGATCTGGAAACTATAGGGGTAGATTGCAGCATCTGTCCCTTATATAAATTTCTCATCATTCTGTTGGTATCTTTATTTGAAAAAGCAGGAATGTAAGCTTAGGAGCAGGCCCATTTTAGGTTCAGCACCCTTGGTAGCAATTGCCGATTGGTGGCTTCATATATAGGTCTGTGCATATACATGGATTCATGTGTATTTTTGTGTTGATATGTGTATGTATGTTGGAAAATGGCGCCAATAGACTTGTTCGACACAGGGTTGCCACAAACCTTTAATTTGAATAAAGGGCAATATCCGCAAATAATGCGAAACACAATAAAATGAGGTATGCCTCTATATAGTAAGACAGAGTTAACCTGTTCTGTACAAAGTTGGTGTTGCAGTGTCATAGTGGGTCTTGGAGTATGTTTAATATTCCTTACTGCAAGGCAGAGTATATATAAAAAAAACTCTCTCACTCTTCATTTCAAGAAAAAAACTCTGCTTTATTAAATTTTATAATGCCAAGTGCTACAAAAAGATCTTGCAACTAACTGCAAGCAGTCCTTAAAGGGACAGACTACACCAGAATTATTATTGTTTCAAAAGATAGATAACCCCTTTATTACCTATTCCCTAGTGTTGCATAACCAACACTGTCATACTAATACACTTTTTACCTCTCTGATTACCTTGTATCTAAGCCTCTACAGACTGCCCCCTTATTTCAGTTCTTCTGACAGACTGGCATTTTAGCCAATCAGTGCTGACTCATAAATAACTCCTACATTAGCACAATGTAATCTATATGGCACACATGGGCTAGTACTATCTAGCTGTGAAAAACTGTCAAAATGCACTGAGATAAGAGGCGGCCTTCAGTCTTAGGTCTTAGAAATTAGCATATGAGGCTACCTAACAGGGCCGCCATCAGGGGGTGACAGGGGTGACTCCTGTCAGGGGCCCAATGGGCCAGGGGGGCCCCATGAGGCAAGAGCTAAAAAAAAAAAAAATTGGCAGCCACCAGTGGGTACTACAGCAGAGTGCTAACTGAGCATGGGAAATGTTATTACAAGGAGTAAAGTATTAGCATTTGAGAGGATTTCTGAGTGTGCACTAAACCACTAGGCTTGACAAAGACCCTGTAAGGGCTAAAACGCGATGCTCCGCCCACCAGCTGTTTTCTAGGTGTTTCCTATCGGCTTCCGTTGTTTGTTGGATCACGCTCTCAAAGACAGGAGACACTCCGGTACAGCCATTGCTCACGGAGGGAATAGGATCGCACCTGTTACCAAAAGAAAAATGGAAATACCCTCAGCATCAGAGAACCATTCCGGTGTAAGAAAGAGTGTACACCTTATATGTGGTTCTTTTTCTGCTTTTGTGATCTGGGATCATTCTCATTTCAGCTTCTTCTGACTTCAAGAGGAAATTATCGTGTTCTGGATTTCTAGGGATTAATACCGGACATTCCTTTTTTCATTAACTTCATTGAATCCATTGTTATCGGATCATCTTTGGGTGCTGCACATATAGCATTGAGTACGCCTGATCAACGTATTTTTTGCTTATTTTTATGTTTATTATTTCTTTGCATGTTTGTTATGCCTAACTTTTTTATGAACTTTTTATGAACTGATTAATAAATATATTTTATATTATATTAGCATTTGTTTAGGTCATTGTATCACTCACCATATGTATTGAGTCTAGGTTGATTCTACAACTGACACATATTTGTTACATATTTGTTTAGCAATACAGCTATTTCATATTGCTATTTTAAGCTGACATTACAGCGCTGTGGGTTTAAGTATCTTTTTCTTTTTGATTTGGATCTTAAAATATATTTTAGATATGTGCATGGCGAAAAAATTTGGTTCGGTTCGGAACAATTCGGATTTTTTAGAATTTCGGTTCAGATGGATTCGAATTCTGAAAAATTTGAATCGATTCGGTTCGGATTTGTTTCGGATTCGGTTCGGAAATTCGGAAATTCTGAATTTCGGTAAGTGTTAGGTGGGATGTGCTATGTATTAGACTAGTATTATGTACTGTATATTAGGTGTAACCCATAGCAGAGTGATATAACCTAATATACTATACAATACTAGAGTAATCCATGGCCATCCGAATCTACCGAATAAATCCGAATAAATCCGAACTAATTCGGATTTATTCTGTAAATTCAGCACTATTTTAATTCGGAAATCCGAATCGATCCAAATCCCGAATTTTATGAATTCGGCCGAATTTCCGAATTGATCCGAAACGAATCGCACATGTCTAATATATTTTTTCAAACTAAACCACTATGCAGTGCGAGACAGACTACAGACTTGGCACTTTGTTTGTACAGTGTGTGCCTGAGTCAGATGGCAGATCACTTTCATTTGAAGAGGAGGTAGGACTTACTTAGCCAATTTTTTTTTATTTCTTTGTGCAATTTCAAATTGTAACTTCAGTGTGGTAGTTGTTGTATGGTGGGGCCAGGGGTCCATAAAAACATTTTTTTTTTTTAGCAACAGTGTATTTATGATTATTTGACAATGCTGTAGAAATTCTATATTTAAAACCATGCAGAAATGTTTCCTCCTCAATACACAAATGGTAGGTGCCTTTTTGGCAGATATATATGTATGTATGTATATATATATATATGTGGATGGAAAAGAGAAAATCAAAAAGGGCGCACAGCTAGGCACTAGAATAAAAATTGACTATTAGTAAAGTAGGTATGTAGTTTTCAGACCTATGTGGTTATAGTAACAGAATAATAAAAATAATAATACTAATAATGTCCTTGGATTGTTATTGTATTCTAAAGAGTTCAGTAATGTGCTTTAGAATATTCAACACTTCTTTGTCTGAGGTGAGTGGATTTGTGCTTACCAGAGGTAACCTCAATCATATGAGGTAAGTTGTAGACTTGTCTGGGTTAGAGATGTTTCTTTGGCTCTTGTCCAGTCGATTTTGCTTTGTTCTTTGCTGTCGGAATCTTTCCTTTGTTGAAACCCTTTGGGATCTTTGTTTCCAGGTGGCTCCTGGCAGCAGTATGTTGTTTTGAATGAAAAATCTTGGACTCTCTTGTATCGTTTGTTGAAAGGCAATGGAAAATCCTGGACTCTCTTTTTCCTCTTGGTGATGAGAATCTGGGTTGTCTCAGGTGTTCATATCGATTGAGATGGAATAGGAAAAAGAAAACAAGAACATAGTGTGATAACGTTTAAAATAAAAAAGCTCTTTTTAATTAGAACTAAGTAAATGTGCTTACATCAAATGCCCTCAATCAGAGTATGAGGTAAGTAATAGACATTATTTAGGTATTTCGATCTCCTGGTCAGTGCTCTGGTTGGCTGCAGTACAAAGATTGCCCAATGCAGTATTTGAATTTAAAATACAGTTCAGCCTGCTAGTGGGACACTAATGGCTGTATGCTTAATGTGGTTCTTTTAAACAGCTTAACCTGCTGGCCGTAATTTGTGGTCAATAAGACCAATACGTTTATAATGTTGTTAGGCTAAAAAGCCTCTGTTGGCAGTTGATAAGTTCAAATTGTGCGTATAATATGCTCACAGAGGCATATGTATAAGGAAGGGTACAGTCGCTCAACAAGTCCTGTTACCCGTTGTGTTAAATATGATGCCGTGCCGCAATGTAGCAAAAGGATGTCCGCCCACCTTAAGATAATCCTTACATTGCGGCACGGCATCATATTTAACACAACGGGTAACAGGACTTGTTGAGCGACTGTACCCTTCCTTATACATATGCCTCTGTGAGCATATTATACGCACAATTTGAACTTATCAACTGCCAACAGAGGCTTTTTAGCCTAACAACATTATAAACGTATTGGTCTTATTGACCACAAATTACGGCCAGCAGGTTAAGCTGTTTAAAAGAACCACATTAAGCATACAGCCATTAGTGTCCCACTAGCAGGCTGAACTGTATTTTAAATTCAAATACTGCATTGGGCAATCTTTGTACTGCAGCCAACCAGAGCACTGACCAGGAGATCGAAATACCTAAATAATGTCTATTACTTACCTCATACTCTGATTGAGGGCATTTGATGTAAGCACATTTACTTAGTTCTAATTAAAAAGAGCTTTTTTATTTTAAACGTTATCACACTATGTTCTTGTTTTCTTTTTCCTATTCCATCTCAATCGATATGAACACCTGAGACAACCCAGATTCTCATCACCAAGAGGAAAAAGAGAGTCCAGGATTTTCCATTGCCTTTCAACAAACGATACAAGAGAGTCCAAGATTTTTCATTCAAAACAACATACTGCTGCCAGGAGCCACCTGGAAACAAAGATCCCAAAGGGTTTCAACAAAGGAAAGATTCCGACAGCAAAGAACAAAGCAAAATCGACTGGACAAGAGCCAAAGAAACATCTCTAACCCAGACAAGTCTACAACTTACCTCATATGATTGAGGTTACCTCTGGTAAGCACAAATCCACTCACCTCAGACAAAGAAGTGTCGAATATTCTAAAGCACATTACTGAACTCTTTAGAATACAATAACAATCCAAGGACATTATTAGTATTATTATTTTTATTATTCTGTTACTATAACCACATAGGTCTGAAAACTACATACCTACTTTACTAATAGTCAATTTTTATTCTAGTGCCTAGCTATGCGCCCTTTTTGATTTTCTCTTTTCCATCCACATTCCTAACAGTGACACGGGTACACTGTATCAGAGGCAGCACGCACATATATCACTATTACTACTATTGTTGCAAAAATAGCCATTATTCACCAAGTGTTAGAGTTTTTAGCGCAGGTGCCCCTCCTTTTTTCTAATATATATATATATATATATATATATATATATATATATATATATATATATATATATATACATACAAGAGAAGATACCGCAGCCCAGGGTTAAAATCAAAAATGTTTTATTCAAATTTCCAATCAGGATAAAAGAAAAACCAGGAGGTCCAATTTGAAGATCGCACATTGCACAGGAGTACAAACTTGCTAATATGTTTCGGCTCACGGCCGTAATCATAGCTAATCAGTGCACCTGTGTGTAAGAATTTAAGATCAATACTCAAAGCTGATAGGTTAAAACGTATCCAATCCTAAGAGCAAACACTGTAGGTGTGTGTGCGTACCCTATTACTTTCTACTCACTGCACTCTGTTAGTCTAACACTAATATTATAATACATTCACACTTTAGATTTATATACAATAATCCACAATAATAAATGGAACAACGTTAAGCTCAAATAAAGCAATAACATTACATTGTATTGGAATCATGTTAGAATAATATTAGGTTAATACAATAGATTCAAAAGTATTTATATAGAAAGGTCTGTAGTACCCATATGTATGTGTGTGTATATATATAGCTTCAGAAAGAGAAAGGTGGAGGCTGTTTCCTTAAAAACAATTCCTTTATTTGTTCAATTAAAAATGGCAAACACAGCAATGAAAGGACATGGTGTAGAAGGCGCAACACAGTCTGGCTTACGCGTTTCGGATGTAATCCGTAGTCATAGCCTACTGTGATGTGCTCTGCACCTGGTTTAAAACAAGTTAAAACAAGTGTGATTGGTGCACATGTACAGACACGCCTTCAAGTTCCTACCAATGTCTACAGTTCATACAGTTAACTCACTGATGACCGGAAAGCACGATCATAGAACATTACATACGATTGTTCTCTAGATACTGCAACAATATATATTATTACATTCAAAACTTGATTGTATAGTGTTGAACAATAGATATCCACTAAGATAGATACATTAGTAGCTCCTATTATCCCCAACGTACGTGAGATACACACTGATAATAGAATTCTCAATGTAATAATAAATACAATAGTCATTCGTGTGATCACTAATACGTTGGTGGCCAATAGGGTCTATCTAGTATATGGGGCAAAAAATTCATACATCAATGAATAAATGGCATGTAAATAAATGGACAAGTAAATAAACAAATCAACAAATACTGAAGAATAAGTATATCCTGGGGAAGGAAACATATACTATATTAGGAGAAAAGGTGTTTATACTACCAAATGTCATCAAATATACTCAGTTATAAACAACAGATAGTTACCTCCCCTTGTGGATACATAAGGAATATAGTACAAGTAAACACGACTTAACATATCGATGTGCCATAAGCTTGTGCAATGTGATCAAATATGTTTATTTATTAGTTTATTAACCAATTTCTCTACCCATTCATTCCCACAGGTTCATTACATCATATCTTGAATTTAAACCATCTGGCACCCGTGTGCCCAAGGTAAAAATCCAAAATGCCTCGCGTCTAGCGAGCAATTGATCCAAGTCACCCCCCCTGGCGGGCCTGGTAACTTTCTCAATCGCACACCATGTAAATCCTTTAAGATTATTGTCATGGTAGACTCCAAAGTGTTGTACTATTGGAGTCGTAGATCTCTTAGTGGTAAAAGAGGAAAGATGTTCCCTGATCCTAGAATTCAGGTCTCTTGAAGTGAGTCCCACATACTGGATCTGGCATAATGTACATTCAATCATGTAAACTACTGATTCTGTTTTGCAATTCATACAAGAATTAATCTTGTAGCTTTTCCTCGTTTTGACACTCATGAACTCTTTGGTCACCTTGGCAAAGTCACAGGGCTTGCACTTTCTGTGACCACATCTGTACATACCAGTATGTTTGAGCCAGGATCCCATTTCCCCCTTATCAGTTTTAAGTAATGTGGGCGAAAGTATAGAGCCCAAAGTGGGGCTCTTTCTATAAGCACATCTAAGTCCTTGTTGGACTGTATCAACCAATTTATCCTCAGCCCTCAATATTGGAAAGTGTTTCTTAATTATCTCACATACCTGTGGATACTGGGCACTATGTGTAGTAACAAAAGTAATGCCCTGTTTGGTTTTGCTGTGCTTATCTTTTTTTTTTTTTTTTTTTAAATAATTTTTATTGAGGTAAATACATAGACATCACTACAATCATAAGGTAAAGTACACTTCGAGCAAACATTACATATTTTTCAGGGTTGTACATTCTCAATATGCATCTGACATGAAAGCAGAGTATCACAGTATCAACAACTTAGTACAACCCCCTTGGTATCACAGGCACATTATACAGTGTTTAGGTAAATCTACCAAGTGAGATACATTATACTATACCAAGTTGAAATACAACTCTCTAATGACAATATAGGGCAGGAGCCCTTGAAATGTAAGTAGCAATGCCTATTATACACACAAGATAACATATAACATAGTACCTCAGTTTTTCCTATTTCAACCGGTTTAATCTGACGTACATCCTCCATAAAGTACGAAGTCACTTATGGACTTCCCTTCCCTGTAATAATATTCAGTCGGAGGAAGACTCCATAGGCCCCTATTTGACCTTCAATGAAATAAATCAATACCATATACTCTCCACAGGTAAGCCGCACTAGAGGGAGTAAAAGGTATGAGCTTCAGGGGAAAGCGCCCTTTAACAGGCTAAAAAAAGCTCTATAGGAAGTATTGCGCTCGCCCCCTGTGGAGCAATTACAGGTCCATGGTAAGAAACTACATAAGTGGGCCATTATAAACATAAGAAGAATAAGGATGGGCAGAGACTTCTCAAATCTGCCCTTAGAAATTACCTTAGTGGGGGGGGGGAACTAATGTTGTGTATGACCTGCTCCTTCTATATAGATATGGTCTCTGTGTGTATTATAAGAACTGTATAACTATATACATATAATTAAATACAAGGGGTATAAGCAGATGACCAGGTATAAGTCAACCCTAGGGTACAAAAATTCAAAATTCCACTATTTCTGGAACATACTGTAAGCCCATCCCAAACTGTAAAATAGGCATAGGTCCCCCCTAGCTCAATAGTAATTAGAAATATTAGTAAGAATCCCTTCATGGATCCAGGGGATAAGCCATGTGCTACCATCTGTATTTACGGGAGGGAATATAGTTCCAAAATAATACATAACATCAGAGGGTATAGGGAAGCTTGGAAAAGGTTTATGAACAGTGCACATATTGTTGCAATGTCGAGCACCTTTAGAAACCTGCATAAATCTATCAAGATATAGAGTAGTGCAACTGCATACGTATGTGCAACATTAATATAAATACCATAGAAGGTATAACATAGCAAAGCAATCCCCATTACTTACTATATATATATATATATATATATATATATATATATATACCCCCTTCTAAGTGCAAATCTACTTTTGGACTCCTGTAGACATAAGAACATTCTTGTAAAATATATTGGACACAGGGCTATCATACAGTTAGGCAAAAGGAGGGAGAGAAACAGAATTAAAAAAAATAACAGGAATAAAGTCTTTTTTTTTTTTTCAGATTAAACATGCAGCCATAGATAAAAATGTCCAGCTTGAGATTCTCAACCAACACCTGACCTACGGGAACAAAGGCAATGTAAAAAGAATGTTAGCTTACAGTCCTTGCATGGCGAGAGGGGGCAGGCAGGGTGGAAGATCCGGGGAGCAACAAGGCAGCCAAGATTGACTCGTTTTTGCATAGTAGTGACCCTAACTTGTGGGGCATTGCCAGCTAATGGTGCGCACTGTAAAGCTCCTGGTACTATCATAATTACTCTAGATGGGCATGAGCCACACTCTGGGGAGCCGGCCGCACTCCCCCCAGCGCCAACCCACAGCCCAATCTGAGCATATCCATCTGTACGGACCTTCAGAGTCCCGACAACTCCACTACCACGCACATTATCCTCGTGTGCTCTTGAATCTGTTACCACCACAGCTGAGCCACATTTCTTAATGACCAAGTCAGCGGAAGTACTCCGCTCGCATATCTGCTCCTGAAGGCTCCCATAGCACCGCTCCACCTCACCGTCAGTTGGCTGCAAACAGGTAGATATACAGGAAGGAGATCGTACCGGAGCAGTCCCCAGATTCAAAGCAGCGCCCGTTGCTCTCCCATCAGACCGCAGATCTTCTCTTGCTTCATTTACAGATGATATCATGTCATCTAATCTTTTACAAAATACATTTTCAAACTCCTCCAAGTAGTTCTGCACCACAACAAGTAGCTCTGCCATAGCAAGTAATCTAAATCAGCTGCGTGGTAGACCACAACTCTCAGAGGGCTTCAGCACAAACCAGGCCCAGCGTGCACAATAGACCTTTATTCTCCTCCACCTAGGGAATTCCCCCTCCGATTCACCAGATAGCTTTCAGTCCGATAGAAGGTACACGTAGAATGTGTAAATCTCACTTTAGTAGGCTTAAGACTCAATAAATCAAGTAAAATTAATACTGTTTCTCGGAGCTCCAGCACTATACGTCTGCTCTGTTTGAACGTTAGCTCCACCCCCCTTATCTTTTGTTTTTAATAAGCTCTCTCTAGATATTACTTGTACTGATTCTTTAGCCCCTTTGATCGCTTTTCTGGGGTACTTCCTTTCCTTCAATCTCATCTCAAGTTTTTTGGCCTCATTCTGAAAATCCTCATTGGAGGTACAATTCCTTTTAATTTGAGTGTATTCTCCTTTTGCAATCGCAAAGGAAACATGTTTGGGATGACAACTTGTTCCTAAAAGTAAGGAATTACCCGAAATGGATTTTCTGAAAATCCTGGAGAATATTCTGCCATTGGAGTTACCCTCCAAAGTGATGTCCAAATAGTTTATGGAGCTCTGATTTGTCTCAAAAGTAAAGCTAAGTCCAATGTCATTATTGTTTAAATAATTGATGAATCCCTGAATATCAGATTGATCACCTGACCAAATAAAAAGAAGATCATCTATGTATCTCCTGTAAAAGGAGATACATTCCCTGTAGGGGTTTCTATCTCCAAAGATGTGGTAAAACTCCCACCAGCCAAGAAAGAGATTAGCAAAAGAAGGAGCAAATTTAGCTCCCATGGCGGTACCACATCTCTGGAGATAGAAAACATCCTCAAATTTGAAAAAATTGTGCGACAAAAGAAAAAGAGTGACCTTCAAAATATACTTGATGAAATCATCAGAATAATCAGTATTATGTTCCAGAAAAAAAGGCGATGGCCTCTATCCTTTTGGAATGTGGGATGCTAGAGTAGAGCGACACTGCTTCCACCGTAAGCCACATAGACTGCGGTGTCCATCTTGTTTCCTCCATGACATTAAGGATATGTTTAGTATCCCTGATGTAAGAATGAAGAGTGACTACAAGGGGTTGAAGGATCGAGTCTAGCCACTCAGACAAATTACCTAGAAGAGACTCCACACCACTCACTATTGGACGTCCCTGGATATTGTCCAGGGATTTATGTGTCTTAGGTAAATGATGGAACAACGGAATTTTCGGACAATCAACCAACAAATAGTTCATCGTTGCCTGATCCATAAACCCTTGTTCTAATCCATCGTCCAAAAGATGTAATAATTTTGAACGAAAGTGAGTGGTGGGATCCTTATGTAGAATTAGGTAATTGTTCTCATTACGCAATTGTCTGTAGCCTTCATCTATGTATTGTTGTCGGTCCAAGACCACAACCATTCCCCCTTTATCAGAATTTTTAATCACCAGGCTGTTATCCTCTTTAAGAGAGGCCAAAGCACCCTTCTCAGCAAGTGACAAATTAAACTTACTGGGGGGTTGATGGGCCTTTAGTTGCAACAGATCCTTTTCTACCCTGTTGTAGAAAGTTTCTATGACAGATCCCCTGTTTTGAATGGGATAAAACTTAGATTTTTCTTTGAATTTTGGACCCATGTTGCGACCACCAGAGTTACCTGTTGATTCAATCTCCAGCTGTTGAAGTGTGACAGTGTCACAGTTGTGTTTGAAGTCACTATGGTCCCTTATGGTAGTATCAACATGGGTAGCAGACACATCGGTATGTTCTCGTGCATTCAATCCCTGAAAATGTTTTTTTAAAGTTAAATTGCGTACCAATTTATTAACATCCATGATCGTTCTAAATACATCAAAATCTATAGTGGGGGCAAAATTTAAGCCCCTATTCAAAACACTATATTGTGCAACGCTCAGCTTTTTGGAAGATAAATTGATAACATTACCTACAATCCTAGAATCGATTATTTGTACTTGGTCTGTGGGCGGGGTTCCCTCAATTGGTACTTGTCCTGGTTCTTTGTGTAGTGTACTTTGGGTTGTATGTTCTGTTTGTTCTGTTTCCCTCCCCCCGCTGATGCATCCTGGTCCTGGGGAAAAACCTGGTTAATGGCTAGAGTGTCAGGTCTGTTTTGGAAATGCATATTGGGTGCAAATTCTGTGTAATTCCCTTGTTTGGATCTAACTGCTACTGTGTTGTGTTGTGGGTAGCCTTGATTTATACTAATTGTATCTGTATACGCTATCTGGGGAATATGTACAGTACTTGGAGGGGCAATATCCTCTTGGGCTAACCCTGACCGGGTTTGTTCACTAAGAACCTCGCCCTCACTAGATCCATCTGAATCACTGCCAGAGAAGGTCACATTCTTATTTTTGTTACTTTTTCCATCATTACCACAATTTTTACTACGATTTCTATTGCCCCTCCTCCTACGGCCAAACCTAGGTTGATTAGCCCTAAAATTCCCCCTAGCACTTCTGTTCCAAATATACACTGAATTGCTAGAATAGTCATATTTATCCCTAATGTATTTTGTATGTTTCGTTTCCATGATCCCAGACCTCCCCTTTGCAACCAACTCTCTCAAAGTTTTGTCAAATCTTGCAAAATCATTGTGGCTGCTTCTCCTATTCAGCTCTATCTGTAATTAATTAATCTCAGCTCTTATACTCTCCAACAATTTATTTTTATACTGAATAAGCAATTTCATGAGCCTCATAGAGCATTCACATAGTACACTGTTCCAAGCATCAACAAAATCTTTGTCTTGTGCATCAACATCAAAGGTGGGAAACTTATATAACCTTAGTCCCCTCGGTATCATACTAAGACTCAAATACTTTTCTAGTGTCCAAATATCCCACTGGGTTTTAGACTCTTTTAATAACAATGTCTCCATTTGTTCAAATAAAGTGCTCAGTGCTAAGACTCCTTTATCCTCGGAGAAAATCAATTCACAGTCTGTAGGCAAAGTCGTACGTGCAGTTACAGGCATCAGTGAATAAAAGGCATGCTGTGTTTCCTCCATGACTGTGCAAAAGTCCAGAGAGATTATAGGCTAAGCCAATACCATAAAACTGGGTGTAGGTATGTCCGGTAATACCAAAAGTAAGTCAAATAGAAAGAAGAGAAACCCAGAAATAAGTTGGCAGCCTGTTGTGTATAGTCAGCAAAAAAGTTATCGTTTAAAGTGCAAAGTGCTAATACAGGAACCCTGATAATTCGCAGTGTGTTCACTAGTTCACTTGCTCCAAAAGAAACAATGGAGATCTCACTCACCCAATCCAATAGGTAAGGCAGGTATCGCCGATCACGGCTGTGAGTTCCGTCCGGTCGCCTCTGTGGGGGCACGGCCCAATCCTGGCCAATGAAGCACACTCTGGAACGAGGCAGGGAAATCCTTGCTCCGCCTCAACTTATTCCAGACACTTGCTCCTCCGGTGAAACCAATATCGCTCCGCCAGTGACGTAGTAAAATTAGTTCCTATTTTTAGGAAACTGCTGGGTTCAAGGTAGCACAAAGTACACTCTCTTTTGCATACAAAGTGGGTAATGCACAGTGGGAAACAGCCAAACTCCGGACAATAGTAGCTTCAGAAAGAGAAAGGTGGAGGCTGTTTCCTTAAAAACAATTCCTTTATTTGTTCAATTAAAAACGGCAAACACAGTAATGAAAGGACATGGTGTAGAAGGCGCAACACAGTCTGGCTTACGCGTTTCGGATGTAATCCGTAGTCATAGCCTACTGTGATGTGCTCTGCACCTGGTTTAAAACAAGTTAAAACAAGTGTGATCGGTGCACATGTACAGACACGCCTTCAAGTTCCTACCAATGTCTACAGTTCATACAGTTAACTCACTGATGACCGGAAAGCACGATCATAGAACATTACATACGATTGTTCTCTAGATACTGCAACAATATATATTATTACATTCAAAACTTGATTGTATAGTGTTGAACAATAGATATCCACTAAGATAGATACATTAGTAGCTCCTATTATCCCCAACGTACGTGAGATACACACTGATAATAGAATTCTCAATGTAATAATAAATACAATAGTCATTCGTGTGATCACTAATACGTTGGTGGCCAATTGGGTCTATCTAGTATATGGGGCAAAAAATTCATACATCAATGAATAAATGGCATGTAAATAAATGGACAAGTAAACAAGTAAATAAACAAATCAATAAATACTGAAGAATAAGTATATCCTGGGGAAGGAAACATATACTATATTAGGAGAAAAGGTGTTTATACTACCAAATGTCATCAAATATACTCAGTTATAAACAACAGATAGTTACCTCCCCTTGTGGATACATAAGGAATATAGTACAAGTAAACACGACTTAACATATCGATGTGCCATAAGCTTGTGCAATGTGATCAAATATGTTTATTTATTAGTTTATTAACCAATTTCTCTACCCATTCATTCCCACAGGTTCATTACATCATATCTTGAATTTAAACCATCTGGCACCCGTGTGCCCAAGGTAAAAATCCAAAATGCCTCGCGTCTAGCGAGCAATTGATCCAAGTCACCCCCCCCTGGCGGGCCTGGTAACTTTCTCAATCGCACACCATGTAAATCCTTTAAGATTATTGTCATGGTAGACTCCAAAGTGTTGTACTATTGGAGTCGTAGATCTCTTAGTGGTAAAAGAGGAAAGATGTTCCCTGATCCTAGAATTCAGGTCTCTTGAAGTGAGTCCCACATACTGGATCTGGCATAATGTACATTCAATCATGTAAACTACTGATTCTGTTTTGCAATTCATACAAGAATTAATCTTGTAGCTTTTCCTCGTTTTGACACTCATGAACTCTTTGGTCACCTTGGCAAAGTCACAGGGCTTGCACTTTCTGTGACCACATCTGTACATACCAGTATGTTTGAGCTAGGATCCCATTTCCCCCTTATCAGTTTTAAGTAATGTGGGCGAAAGTATAGAGCCCAAAGTGGGGCTCTTTCTATAAGCACATCTAAGTCCTTGTTGGACTGTATCAACCAATTTATCCTCAGCCCTCAATATTGGAAAGTGTTTCTTAATTATCTCACATACCTGTGGATACTGGGCACTATGTGTAGTAACAAAAGTAATGCCCTGTTTGGTTTTGCTGTGCTTATCTTTTGTTTTTAATAAGCTCTCTCTAGATATTACTTGTACTGTTTCTTTAGCCCCTTTGATCACTTTTCTGGGGTACTTCCTTTCCTTCAATCTCATCTCAAGTTTTTTGGCCTCATTCTGAAAATCCTCATTGGAGGTACAATTCCTTTTAATTCGAGTGTATTCTCCTTTTGCAATCGCAAAGGGAACATGTTTGGGATGACAACTTGTTCCTAAAAGTAAGGAATTACCCGAAATGGATTTTCTGAAAATCCTGGAGAATATTCTGCCATTGGAGTTACCCTCCAAAGTGATGTCCAAATAGTTTATGGAGCTCTGATTTGTCTCAAAAGTAAAGCTAAGTCCAATGTCATTATTGTTTAAATAATTGATGAATCCCTGAATATCAGATTGATTACCTGACCAAATAAAAAGAAGATCATCTATGTATCTCCTGTAAAAGGAGATACATTCCCTGTAGGGGTTTCTATCTCCAAAGATGTGGTAAAACTCCCACCAGCCAAGAAAGAGATTAGCAAAAGAAGGAGCAAATTTAGCTCCCATGGCGGTATCACATCTCTGGAGATAGAAAACATCCTCAAATTTGAAAAAATTGTGCGACAAAAGAAAAAGAGTGACCTTCAAAATATACTTGATGAAATCATCAGAATAATCAGTAATATGTTCCAGAAAAAAGGCGATGGCCTCTATCCCTTTGGAATGTGGGATGCTAGAGTAGAGCGACACTGCATCCACCGTAAGCCACATAGACTGCGGTGTCCATCTTGTTTCCTCCATGACATTAAGGATATGTTTAGTATCCCTGATGTAAGAATGAAGAGTGACTACAAGGGGTTGAAGGATCGAGTCTAGCCACTCAGACAAATTACCTAGAAGAGACTCCACACCACTCACTATTGGACGTCCCTGGACATTGTCCAGGGATTTATGTGTCTTAGGTAAATGATGGAACAACGGAATTTTCGGACAATCAACCAACAAATAGTTCATCGTTGCCTGATCCATAAACCCTTGTTCTAATCCATCGTCCAAAAGATGTAATAATTTTGAACGAAAGTGAGTGGTGGGATCCTTATGTAGAACTAGGTAATTGTTCTCATTACGCAATTGTCTGTAGCCTTCATCTATGTATTGTTGTCGGTCCAAGACCACAACCATTCCCCCTTTATCAGAATTTTTAATCACCAGGCTGTTATCCTCTTTAAGAGAGGCCAAAGCACCCTTCTCAGCAAGTGACAAATTAAACTTACTGGGGGGTTGATGGGCCTTTAGTTGCAACAGATCCTTTTCTACCCTGTTGATATATATATCTTATATAATATCATTTAAACATGCATAGAGGCAAGTGAATCATTGAATAAACATAACATTATTATTTTAGGATTCTAAATGTATATAACACGAATCCATATTCACTTAATCCTCAATGCATGTCTCATATCATCACATATTAGGAGTTACTCATATTATAGGTGAAATACATTGTATTTACATAAGGTTATTATTTTCCCTAAAGTTATAAGTGGTGATAAACACCAATTGAAAACCTAAAACTCAACCTAATGGACATCTCATGTCAACAGTTAATACAAGTTACATTCATAAATACTTATAATTAAATTTATGGGTAATACTATGTATGAACTTTCCTCTTATGGTTCATAATCTTTGAGATAGATAGATAGGGAGAGGGGGAGATATTGTATCTGTTTACTCAAGATATAGTTTTTTTCCAATAATTGATCAAATCGTATTCAGAATTTAAACCGTCTGGTACTCGTGTCTTAAGTTTAAAGATCCCGAATATCTCCCTCTTCACAATCAACTTCTCTCTATCTCCTCCCCTTGAGGGATGTGTTCAATTATCTGCCATCTGAATGTCTCATTACTTTTCTTGTGTATACGAGTAAAGTGTTTAACTAGAGGAGTGCTTACTTCTCCAATTTTAATAGTAGAGAGGTGATTCCTTATTGTATTGGCATCAGTAGTGGTGAGACCCACATACTGAAGATGGCATTTAATAAATGTAATTAAATAGATCACATAAGATCTTGTACAATTCAAACATGTGTCTATATGGAATGTCTCCCCTGTGACTTCCGAGCAAAATACCTCAGAAAAAGTCCCAAACTCACATGGTCTACATCTAGACCTACCACATCTATACATTCCCTTGTGGGCTAGCCATGAGCCACTGGGTTGTGGTCTTAACTGGGGTAATTCTGAAGGAGCCAAAAGATTGCCAAGGGTTTTGCATCTCCTGTAGGGGCAGTGTAGACCTTCATTGACACAATTGACTAATTTGTCATCAGCTGACGACATATTGAAATGTTTCTTGACTATTTTGCAAATAGCATTATTTCATTACTAAAATCTGTCACAAATGTGACTTTATTAGTATTCAGGTTTTTGTTAGATTTAAAAGATGAAGCAAGAAGGGTGGTCCTATCTATTGCATCCACCTGTGTTTGTGCCCTATCAAGTACATATTTGAGGTAACCCCTCTTATGTAGGCATGATCTCATCATTTTGATTTGTTCTCTGTAAGTCAAATCTTTAGTACAGTTCATTTTAACCCTAACCAGTTGACCTTTTGCTACTGCAAAAGGTACATGTTTGGGGTGACAGCTTCTGGCGTGTAACAATGTATTTTTGCTAATGGGTTTCCTATATATGTCACACATAATTTCACCCTGTTCACTTGCTGTGAGGGTGAGATCCAAATAGTTAATGGATACTTTCTGTATTTCAAAGGTAAATTTAAGGTCAAAGTCATTCGCCTAGATTACGAGTTTTGCGTTAGAAGGGGTGTGTTAGCTACGCG
The DNA here is from genome assembly GCF_027579735.1 of Bombina bombina. NCBI lineage: Eukaryota > Metazoa > Chordata > Amphibia > Anura > Bombinatoridae > Bombina > Bombina bombina. Next base: position 164,168,076 of record NC_069505.1, on the reverse strand, counting down.
TCTTTTTTTTTGGAAACATAATCCAGTCACATTAGTAAATGTTTTACACATTTCGATGTTTAATATCGATCATGTTCTTGAATACAAATAAGTTTTACTAATACAAATTTAACATTGTATGTATTTATTGTTTATTAAATAAATTTATGGACTTATTGTGAAGTATTGACATTGCTCTATTAAAGGTATTTATAATGCACATCGATTGTGTGCTATTGTGTGACATTCAAATTGAATTTTTAAAGATGCAAATCTCGTGTTGCAAGGTACATTTCCCACGCAAGATTTCTGAAATGCGTAATTTCTGGTTATAATGGCCGGAACGTGTCTAATCTGTTTATAAATGTTAAACTACACAGTTGTTTATTAGTAAATAAACCTCAAGCTTGTATTTGTCTGAACTGCTCACATCTGTTATTGGGGCAATGGCGTGTTTATTTTTAAAAGGACATTACAACCAAATATTTTCTTAAAATGATCCGGAGAGAGAATAAATTTTTATACTTTAAAATGAAACTATTTAGATTAATCTTTAGATATCCTTAACAGAAGAAATTGCAATGCACATGGTTGAGCCAATCACACAAGGCATCTCTGTGCATCCACCAATCTTCAGCTACTGAGCATATCTAGATATGTTTGTAAAGGAAATAATCCAAAAATAATGATTTAAAATAGATGATAGAATTAAATGTTAATAATTAAATTTTATTTATGATTCCAGAAAGAAACACTTTTTAATTACCGTCCTTTTCATGAGCTAATATGCAATCTTGAACTTGATCTAAATACATCTGTCTAAACATAGTAAATATGCATTGTTGGCCAGCCACAATTAAGTAGATTTTTCCCAGTAATGCTTTGCTGATCATAAACCTATGCACCTCCCTTTCTAAAAATTAGTATAACATGAGAATCAAGCATATTTGTATTACCTTCTGTATTGTTTGCCCCACTGTGAATGAAATATCTTCTAATGGCTGTATTTATACAGCTTTACCTTAAAGTGACATTAAGCTATATGTTCTTTACTGATTTAGATGGATAATACAATGTTAAAACGTCACATTTCGTTTTATTCTCATTATTTTTTTTCCCATTTATATTCTTGACTGAAAACCATAACTAGATAGGCTCTTTTGCTGCTGATTGTTGGTTGCACATATATGCCTTATGTCATTGTCTAACCCAGGTGCATTGCTATTTCTTTAACAAAGGATATCTAAAGACTGAATATAATTAGATAATAATAGTACATTTAAATGGCGTTTAACTAAAATTTGTATTGTCTATAATTCACTAAATGAAATATTTTTGGAATGTCCCTTTAAGGACCAAACCATTAGGAATATGTGGAGTTAACATTGTATAAAGAAACTAAAGGGGAGTGAAACTACATCTAGTTATGTGCTATCTATCCAAGAGGTAAGGAGAATAATTGCTATAAGTTATCTTTTGATCTATCTATAGTTAAATGACCCTTCAAATGACTCCACTAGAACTGAAAAGTAATCAATATGGCATACAATAATTAGCTAGGTCTAAATATGAAATTAACTTACTTTTCATTTACAGATAATTTCTAACATATTACCTTTAAGAAAATTAAAGATGAATAACCTATATTTATTGTAATCATGTTTTTAGATACCTAATGAAAATCCATATTATGTAAATCTAACATTCAACTACACTGTCAACTTAATGTAAGTTAAACACTTTCCTTTCTTAAAAGTGAAATGAACAATGTTGTTTTGTATAATTTAGACTACATATCCTCTTCATAAACATTTTATGATTTTAACATCTATAAATCACACAATAAAAGCATAGATGTATTTAAGTCCAAATTAAATTGTTGAAAGATACTTGACTTTAACATTATCTGAATAAGCTGTATTGATATTTTACATTCAATAAATTAACCAAAATTATTCTATTTTATAGCTGGCATGTGCTTGTCAAATAGATGACTAACAGTCAACGGAGTAATATTTGGTTTACTTGTCAGATTAGATGGATATATTTCTTCTTATCCTACTGTGATAGAGATATGTCTCTAAGAATATGTATTTTAATACAAAAAATAGAAGATATAGTATGAAAATAAATGTTTTGACAAGAAAATAAATAATATTTCTTAAAAAAACAAAAAATCATCACAGATGAAACTCTGAAAAAGAAAGAAAGAAAAATATTATAAACATTAGTTATTTCATGAACACATGTCTTAAAATATTCATTAAATCGAATAATTGTTAAATCATCTTGTCTATGCTCTAACATGTATTTTTTTGGTCTTGATATTAAAAAAAAAAAAAGGTTAAGACATGAAATCTATATCTATCCATAATTAGAAATGCCTTTATATTGTCTAATCAATCTTAGAATTAAACATTAGCATTTTAAATTAGACAAAATAATGCATATCACATTAAAAAAATCTATTTATATTGTATGCTGAACATAATTGAATGTAATATTTCATGTCCCTTCAAATAATATACCTCTATATCAACTATAGAATGTATTCCTTTGTCTGATTGGTCAGAATGTGAGTCCTCTCTAGCACAAAGTAAGGGGTAATGTATGTAAAATAAACATATTCTAATATTGGACATGTATCTATTCCTAATTCTTTTAACATTCTTCCTCCTGTGATTCTTAACTAGCATGCATTGTGCAAACTAACCTGGATGTATGGTCTTTGAAAGGCAATTATCTTCAAAATATCAGTTTATGTTCATTAGGTGTCTTATTCATCATTTTCAAAATATAGGATTGTGAAATACCATCTAAAAGAAAAATAATCTAAGTGTCTCCAATAGGATGCATCCACAGCCTTAGTCCATAAAATTGTTGCCACTTACCATGTGAACGTGTCTTTGTATGGTTTTCAAGGTCAGCACATTTGAAAGACAATGCCAGACATGATCACATTGGTATCAGTCTGGGATTCTTCACTTTCAGGCTTGAATTCGTCACTTTCAGGCTTGAATTCATCACTTTCAGTCTTTAGATGAAGTCATCTCCCTAATGGCCGAAAAAGTGAAAATAAAAATATTAATAGAAGTGTGTGAATTAGTTCTGCACCCCCCCATTTCTGAAACTATTTCTATCACTAGCTTACTAAGCATGTGTAGCATCTTGTGTTATGTTCTATCAATCAAGTATGAAGTTGAGTCATACATTGTGCAGACCTAACCTCTGATGTGCGACTTTGAATATGACTTTGAAGCATATAGTCTTGCTAGAGGATCCCTTTCTGAGTATCCAAATTTCTAGTAATGTACTAGCAGTAGTACTAGTTTGTAAAGTGTATGCCATATGATGGGTGATTTTGCCAAATTCCCGCCAGCCACAGTCCATAAATTATTTATATTTACCAGCTGATGTCTTTAAAAACCAGGTGGCGAAGTCGTTACAGGACCCAATGCCAGGAGCATCACCTATAATAATCAAAATACATTTTTATAATCATTTGATGAACAATCCTAACATGTTTGCACAATTCTCTACTTCTCATTTCCCTAGAATTCACACATATTCGCAATACTCCAATCTAACTTCTATTATTTACCGTCTGAAGTGGCGGTTGATGATGTCTGCTCTAACATTGAGCCCCTCATCCCGGAATGGCCCCTCTAGAATAGGGTCGTCCTCCTCATCTTGGAGGAGGCCTTGGGGCACCTGGACGGCCTGCAGCATCCCAGTCCGCTGTGCAATGTTATGCAGTACGCTGCAGGCTATAACGATCTTCGCCACCTTACTAGGGCTGTATTGGAGGGCTCCTCCAGACCTGTCCAGGCATCTTAGTTTCATTTTGATGAGCCCAAACATCCTCTCCACTACAGCCCTAGTCCGCTTGTGCGCCCTATTATAGCGCTCCTGGGCCTCGTCAGTGGGGTTACGTATAGGCGTAATGAGCCAAGGCCGGCTCATGTAACCAGAATCACCTATAAATAATGAACATAACAAAATGACAAATATTAATAATTTATTTATAATTATTATATTAAAATACTTTTCATTTGTGTACACAAAAATCCAGTATATTAAACATTTCCCTTAAAAAAGAATTATATGTTTAAATCGCATTCTTTATCTGCACATTTAAGCTAAGACATACTACATATCTGTTTTGAACTAAAACTAGACATTTGCGGAAAGAGACAATGACATGGTTAAATTGCATTCTCTATCTGCCCATTTAAGATAAGACATGCTACATATGCGTATTTCGCATAAACCAGACATTTGCTAAACTAAAAACAAAATGGTTAACTTGCATTCTCTATCTGCCCATTAAAAGCTAAGACATGCTACATATGCGTATTTCGCATAAACCAGACATTTGCTAAACTAAAAACAAAATGGTTAAATAGAATTCTCTATCTGCACATTTAAGCTAAGACATGCTACATATCTGTTTTGAACTAAAACTAGACATTTGCGGAAAGAGACAATGACATGGTTAAATTGCATTCTCTATCTGCCCATTTAAGATAAGACATGCTACATATGCGTATTTCGCATAAACCAGACATTTGCTAAAATCAAAACAAAATGGTTAAATTGCATTCTCTATCTGCCCATTTAAGCTAAGACATGCTACATATGCGTATTTCGCATAATCCAGACATTTGCTAAACTAAAAACAAAATAGTTAAATAGCATTCTCTATCTGCCCATTTAAGCTAAGACATGCTACATATCTGTTTTGAACTAAAACTAGACATTTGCGGAAAGAGACAATGACATGGTTAAATTGCATTCTCTATCTGCCCATTTAAGCTAAGACATGCTACATATGCGTATTTTGCATAAACCAGACATTTGCTAAAATAAAAACAAAATGGTTAAATAGCATTCTCTATCTGCCCATTTAAGCTAAGACATGCTACATATCTGTTTTGAACTAAAACTAGACATTTGCGGAAAGAGACAATGACATAGTTAAATTGCATTCTCTATCTGCCCATGTAAGCTAAGACATGCTACATATGCGTATTTCGCATAAACCAGACATTTGCTAAACTAAAAACAAAATGGTTAAATTGCATTCTCTATCTGCCCATTTAAGCTAAGACATGCTACATATCTGTTTTGAACTAAAACTAGACATTTGCGGAAAGACAATTAAATGGTTAAATTGCATCCTAGAGCTGCACATTTTGCACATTACACAAACACAACTGGTTTTGAAGACTACAGTGGCAATTGTCTAACTAATTAACCATGTTGTGCACAAGTACTCACCAACGAGCCACCCAGGTGGAAACTCTCTGTCCTCAAACTGCCGCCACAGGGACGACTGTCTGAGGATGCGGGCATCATGACAAGCCCCGCCGAAATTCGCACACACCTGCATAATCTGCATACGTGCGTCACAAACAAACTGCACGTTGAGACTATGGAAGTGTTTGTGATTTCGGAAGGGCAAGTAATGTTGTGGAGCATGCAGCGCAATGTGGGTGCAATCGATTGCTCCCAAGACATTGGGCATTCGAGCGATAGCAAAGAATTCCCTCTTCAGGCGCCTCCAATCACCATCATTCTGAGGGAATCCTATGTAACGCTTACTGACTCGCACCAAGGCATCCAGAAAGTTGTCAAAAACCATAGAGAAAGTACCCTGAGCAAGCCCATGCATGTATCCCTCTCCAGATTGAAAACTCCCGGAGGCCAGGACGTGTATACAACTAAGCATCTTGGTCATATCAGGGATTGCCGTTGCCATACATCTATGTTGCTCCATATGAGGTCTAAGAACATTGTAAAGGCCAATGAGCTGTTCGCGATTGAGCCTATACTTGTCATAAACCTTGAAGTCACTCATGTTGTCCAAGGTGGGCCTCACCCTGTGAACACGAGGACCTCAAACCAAACAAGTCCTTTGTCTCTCTTGGAGCCACCGAGCCCGCCTGATTCTATTGAACGCTACTTGTGCAGCAGCACCAGCAGCATCTAACTGAGCATCATCCATATTTGCCAAGCTAAGCAGCACAAAGCCAAACAGCAGAGCAAACGCACAAGGAGTAACAAGATATGCAAAAACACAAAAGCGATTTGATACAATGTCGATCACGAGGGACGCTTTGGCCATGTTGTTTGGGGGTTTTATAGTGCAATTAGTCCAATGGTAGCGAGTTCGTAATGATTGCTGATTGTATATACTTGTTTGTATGTGAGCGGCGCAAATGCTTTCAAAGTGGGCGGGTTTTTTAGGTGTTTGCTGAAATTTTGTTTTCCCCCAATGAATCGCAATGTGAAAGTGTAAAATATAACATATACAGTGCATCTTCGTAATGTTTGTTCATATGCGTAATAAATACTTATTAAACACGATCTTATAGTAAAAAGCACACGTACACGCTAACATGAATGAAAGTGCATACTTGTGTATAATGGTATAGAATCTGATCGATCAATGTTGCTGCAATATTGTTTGTAAACCATAAAGTAACAGCTGACATCTATAATATTGTATTTATAAGTGATTTGTGAGATGTCAATAATGTACGTGTCCCTTTAAAATAGCTGACATCTCTAGTATTGTATATATAAGTGATTGGCGAGATGTCAGTATTGCATGCGTCCCATTAAAATCGCAATAATAATGAAGATCTTCCGGCTGACATCTCTAGTTGATTTGCGAGATGGCAATATTGTACGCGTCCCTTTAAAATTGCAATAATAATGATGTTCCAAACTCTCGTTTACGTATATGTAGTATTGTAGTATTGAGTGCTAAACTTCTGAAAGGGGCTGTACAGTCCTAAAGCTGTAATGTGTATGGTTGAAGCTTCTAATGATGTCATCATATTAGCAACCTGCCTGTCTAGTTATCAAATCCTCATTCTGTTGTATATTACTACATTATTATTGTGTGATGATTAAAATCTAAATGTGTGCTTTGTGGTTGAGTGATGCGTGTTATGTACATATACATATATATTGTGATTCTCTCCCACATATGCTGACTTCTATAAAGCTGTATAGCATTGTTGTAACTTCCCAAAAAGTGACAGCTGTAATCTGTTCTAATGATGTTCTTATTGTACGTAATTCCTAATGGTATATTCTGAGTGAATCGTGATGTTTAAGGGACAGTAAAATCCCTATTTTATGTTTCATGATTCATAGAGAGAATCTAATGTGTTTTCCCCCCATAATATCAATGCACATGTATGAGTGAATGATAAAAGTCATGTATGTGCATCCATTAATGATCATGTGTTAAACCTATGCAGATATGCTGTTCATGCAAGCATATGAGTTGAATAAATGAAATGCTATAATAGAGGTAAATGAGAGGTGTTTCCAATTGTCTACTGTTTGTGAATAATGAAATGTTCAAATTATTTTTCTGTCCGTATAAATATGATGTAATTTATTAAATATATTTCATATTGTTGATGGTGATTTGTAGTTGATGTAATGTAAATGTATAAAACAATTTGATGTTGTAGTGAATTTCACAGAAGTAAAAGCCATAACTCCATAGAGAACTAGCCACATCATGGTCTTGTGTGAAAAAGTAGCTAAATCGTGTTTATTTCATAATAAAAATCTTATTTGTGTATGTAATGTGCTGTATATTGTTTGTATGTATCGATTAGTGTATGTATGTGATAATATTAGTAGTTAGTAGTTAGCTATATGAGTGTATGCTCCCGTCTGAAAAAAAACACACACAAATCCATTCTCCATTGACTTACATAGACAAACACCCGAGATCTCGTAACTTTGATCCGTTCCATTTTGACGTGAAAAAATAAAATCTTAAAAATAAATATAGTGTAGTGTTTGTATGAGTGTAAGTGTAGTTTGTGTAATGTTTTTTTTTGTGATTCGTGGATGTTTTTTTCCGCAGTATATGTTAACTACTGGGTCTGGGTTGACGTAAATGATTTCAGCGGAGACTGATATTTTTGTGGCGTTAGGGAAACTCGTAATACCAGAGGTGTTAAAAAGCAGCATTAGGACCGGCCAACGCTGCTTTTTAATCTTAACGCCAAACTCATAATCTAGCAGATTGTTATTAAGATTTCCCAAAAATTCATGAAGAATATTGGAAGGTCCCCTCCAAATGAGTAGGAGATCATCTATATAGCGCTTGAAAAAAACAAAGCACTCCTTATATATGTTCCCATCTCCAAAGATGTGGGACAACTCCCACCAGCCCATATAGATGTTGGAGTAGGAAGGGGCAAATTTAGCCCCCATAGCTGTCCCACATCTCTGGAGATAGTATCCACCCTGAAAACGAAAGTAGTTATGGGTGAGTATGTATCTTGTAGCCCTCAAGACAAACTCCATAAATTCCTTAGAGAAGTTAGAATAGCGGCTCAAAAAGAATTCCACTGCTTTCAGTCCTTTATCATGTGGGATCGATGAATAGAGGGCTACAACATCCACAGTCACGCAAATGTCACTTTCCTTCTTCCAAGAGAAACCTTCCATAAGATTAATAACATGTTTCGTATCTTTAAGATAACTATGTAAAGTAACCACTAGAGGATGTAAGATGGCATCTAGCCACTGTGACAGATGCTCTGTCAGGGAGCCTATGCCACTCACTATAGGGCATCCCTGGACGTTTAGTAGAGTTTTGTGTACCTTTGGAAGGAGATGAAAAATTGGAACTACCGGGTGATCTATGTGTAAATACTCATATGTTGCTAGATCATAAAAGCCATTCTCCAGCCCATCATCAAGAAGTGACTTTAATTCTTTTTGAAAAGTTTTAGTTGGGTCTGAGGAAAGACAAATGTAATTATCTTGGTTTTGTAGCTGTCTCAGAGCTTCTCCAACATAATTCTTCCTATCCATGAGTACTACTGAGCCCCCCTTATCAGATGAACGTATCACTATATCCCCAGACTCTGAAAATATCCCCAGACTCTGGAAATATCTTACTCGGAGACCCTGTTTCCTCATTGACCCAGGTTCACATGTGACTGGACACACCTCCAGCAAACAACGGATACGCCGCTGTGGATGAGAGCAATGAGGAGCGATTGAACTTTGAGCTGGGAGTTTGCAACACGTCTAGTGTGGTGAGTCTGTATGGTTATATAACTTTGAGCATTGACTGCTTAGAACGGCCACAGGCCGATTGTTATGGACTGAAAGACTGTGTTACCACCCTGCTGCTTCTTTTCACTCCCAGTTACGTTCGAGCTCAGCTCTGCATACAACAAGGAGAAGTAAATTTAAAGACACAAACAGATTTAAATTTATGAGGATTGTTTGGTGGTATTATTGTCATTACTAAAGGGGCTATTACTAACCTATGTTATTGTCCGGTTTGGGATAACAAGAGTATACCATTTCCATGTGCTTTTATATTTATCTATATATATATATATATATATATATGTTTAAGAATAAAGATGAACTACCAGCGCTAAAAAACTTCAATCACAATTAGTAGTTATAACAAAAGCCCATAAATCGGATAAAAAACTAATATTTCAATAAATATCTTTCTGATCATGCTGCTTAGAATTGATACAGTGTACCTGTGGCACTGTTAGAACTTGTATATAGAATAGCACACAGACAGAGTATTAATACATTAATAGATATCTTGCTTTTCAGGCCTCGTACAGATGTAGGTGAGGGATTCCCTAGTAGAAACTGTCCGTTCTTTGTATCCTCCGGGAGTATGGTTGTATGGTAGAAATTCTCTATGTAATATCATGGAAAGAAAAAAGAGACTTGCATAGTGTAATTCCAGCAATGGCTGCACAGGAAGTCATATTACATTCCAGTTTACTGCCCCATTATGCAAGGACTTTCCAGATGCAAGGAGGCATTTTATCTAAGATTTTTACATCTGCATAAAATGTTATACTCTCAGACTAAGATTGCTCAGTGTTTGAAATGAGACAAGTTAACTTAAAACTGTTCAGTTTACACTACAGCTGACTTAATTTTGAAATACATACCAACAAGCCTAAATCCTGCATTTAACCAGATCTAATGGTATGAGTACCACAGCTTATGGTTCCACTAAGACCATATAGAGTACCGCATTTTCAAAATCCATAAGTACAGCTGACAGATGGGAACATTTGTACACTATATTTGAAGTGGTGCTCTTGGTTGGGGAAAATGACAAACAAACATATGTCAACCTTTTAAAAGTACTTTTCTTCATCTAGCCATCTACCCAGATCATTAATGTACAATTTTGAATTCACAGAATTATTTTTGTTTACACATTTACAAATATGATTCTTTAAAAAGTGCTTTCTTAATTTCTGCAATTTTTTTTATCATGCATGTCACACACTGTTCATTTAGGGGATGCAAGGTGCATAAATGTTTCCACCTCTGAGTGTTTCTGTGGGTGTCTGTGTTTATGTCTTTGTGCTTTGGTTTATGTCTCTATGAGTGTGTATGTATTTTTTTTTCCGTGGGTCTCTCTGTGAGGGTGGGTGTGTATGTCTTTGTGCATTTTCTGTGGATGTCTGTGAGGGTGTGTGCATATGTCTTTGAGCTTTTCCTATGGGTGTCTCTGCGAGGGTGTGTGTATGTTTGCCTTTGTGTATTTTCTCTGGATTCCTCTATGAGGGTGGGTGTGTATGTCTGTGTTTTCTGTGGATGTCTCTGTCAGGGTGTGTGTGTGTATGTATGTCTGTGTTTTCTGTGGATGTCTCTGTCAGGGTGTGTGTTTTCTGTGGGTGTCTCTGTGAGGGTGTGTGTATGTCTTTGTGTGTTTTCTGGGATGTCTCAGTGAGGGTGTGTGTATGTATGTCTTTCTGTGTTTTATGTGGTTGTCTTTCTGTGGGTGTCTCTGTGTGTGTGTATGTCTTTGTGCGTTTTCTGAGGCTGTCTCTGCCGGTGTTTCCTTGGGTGTATGTGCAAGTTTGTGTGTGTGTCCATTGTCTGTTCCTTTTTAGGACATTTTGACCTTACTACTGATTATTCACATCTTTCTACAGACTTTGAGACTAATGAGACCTTTTCGGAAGTCACCAATCCACGATTTAACCTTTAAATTATTGTTTAGGCAGTTCAGGGCCCTTCCTTTCAGTCACTGCATGCATGTTGTCATCATTTAGTTGGCATCTTCCTTTACAAAAAGATAATCAGAACTCCATATTTTGTTTTCTAACTCTCCTTTCTTTTACAAAACTGTAGTCTACCTCATTACTTGTCAGGTCAATGTAAACAAGTGCTGAGTGTCTGTTTTGGTGTCTGTGTCTGAGTGTGTTTGTGTGTTCCTTTACGTGTCTGCTAGAGTGTCTATATGTGAATCCTTATGTGTGAGTGTTTAAGTGTATGAGTGTGTCTGTGTGTTTGTATGTTACTACCTTTACAACATTTCCAAGTTTAAATAGACACTTTAGAATAAAGTGCATATTTGTTTTAGTCACTTGGTCACAAATGGTCACATGTCAAAGGGGGGGGCTGAGCAATGGTTAAGTCAGGGGCCCCAAAATTTCTAGTGGCGGACCTGCTACCTAGGTTTAGCTTTCAACAAAGAATTCCAAGAGTACAAAGCAAATTTAATGATAAAAGTAAATTGGAAACTTTTTTATAATTGCATGCCCTATCTGAATCATTAAAGTTTAATTTTGACTAGACTGTAATTTTAAAGAAATAAGAATATAACTTTGACAATATTGTCTATAGGACTGAGCACACTGAATCTTGGAGGAACAGATAGTAAGCACAACAAGGACTGTTGAGCTTTTTTACGGACCTGTTGAAATTAAAGGGACACTAAACCCAAAACATTTCTTTCATGATTCAGGAAGAGAATACTATTTTAAACAACATTCCAATTTAATTCTATTATCTAATTTGCTTCATTCTTTAGATATCCTTTGCTGAAGAAATAGCAATGCACATGGGTAAGCCAATCACACAAGGCATCTATGTGCAGCCACCAATCAGCATTTTCATCAAAGGATATCAAGAGAATGAAGCAAAATAGATAATAGAAGTAAATTAGAAATGTGTTTAAAATTGCATGCTCTTTCTAAATCATGAAAGAAAAATTTTAGGTTTCATGTCCCTTTAAGGAATCTAGGCATTTGTCTATCAGCTCAGTTCAGTTGCATTTCAATTCAATAGAATTAACAGCACCATACATTGGTGTAGTCTGGAGTTTTTAAAAAATAAGTTGGAGTGTGAGTCTTATGGTTAGCCTAGACTGAGTATGTTCCTATAATAAAATAGGTTATAAAATAAGATCATTTTCAGTCCATTTGGTAAAACTATAGGTGGTACAATTATCTTATCAGAGACAAAGCAATTTGTTTTTACGGCCATCTTTTCTCTAATGATGCCGTAAGCAGAGGTCATTCACAACAAGTCAAGGGCTAACTAATGTCTTAAGACCACAGAAAATCAAAATGTTATTCATTGTACGTTTGCTGGAGGGGAATCCTACAGACCTGTTGTTGGAAGACGATAAACCAACCTATCCATCTTAAGGGGGCCCATAACCAAAG